>NC_091345.1:2748859-2788859 GCF_038502225.1 Cherax quadricarinatus | reverse complement strand
TGTCAGGAAGTGGAATAGTCTGGTAAATGACGTAGTGGAGGCAGGAACCATACATAGTTTTAAGACGAGATTTGATTAAGCTCATGGAGCAGGGACAAAAGACCTGGTAGCGATCAGTGAAGAGGCAGGGCCAGGAGCTATAAATCGACCCTGCAACCACAAATAGGTGAATACAAACAGGTGAGTACACACACATTCATTGCCCTATACACGGTATATGCCAGGGCCATCTTGGAGTAAGCAGTACCATTATAGAACCCTCATCTGATAAAACATGGAAGGAAGCTCGAAAAAGTCCAGAAGTTTGTTACGAGGCTCTGAGGAGAGGCTAGAGGAGTAAATCCTGACAACATCACATAACAAACTGATGAAAGGTAACATGATTACGAAGTACAAAATACTGAGAGGAAGTGTCAGGGTGGACAGGGCGAGTCAGTTTGAGAGGCGGGGTTCAGGTACATTAGGGCACAGCTGGAAGTTAAAAATTCAGATGAGTCACAGAGATGTTAGGAAATACTTCTTCAGTCTTTTAGTAATGAAAGAGGCGAGATCCATACATAGTTTTAAGAACAGATATTATAGGGCTAACATTGCCAGGAGGGTGAGCCCAGTAGCTACCAGGGGAGAGGCGGGGCTAGGAGCTGAGATTCGACCCCTCAACTACAATGAGATGAGGACACGGGTGGTAGGCTACTGTAACCCACACACTTAACAACCTGTCATGAGGGTATCAAATAATGGCAGGAACTTAGTCTCTCCAGCGCTTGTCAACTCCGAAATCATGGGAAGAACCTTTACGTTTTGACTTTGTACCACCAACAGGAAAAGAAAACAGAACAACCAAAAGAATGGCACTCAAGAGTGCCCTATTTAGACCCGATAATGGGTGATACAGCTCTCTCCAGGTGGGCACCGTGGCTGAGTCAGAAGGGAATGAGGGAGAACAACCACCACTGAAGAAACACCATGAAGACTGGACGAGGGAAGGAAACAGCAAGCTGGTTACTTAGAAAAAAAAAACATTCAGGTGCATGAAAATCAATATACAAATTTTCACAGTTTCTTACATAAAAAAATGGGAAAAGCATAGGTCAAAATGCAGTGGACCCCCGCATAACGATCACCTCCGAATGCGACCAATTATGTAAGTGTATTTATGTAAGTGCGTTTGTACGTGTATGTTTGGGGGTCTGAAATGGACTAATCTACTTCACAATATTCCTTATGGGAACAAATTCGGTCAGTACTAGCACCTGAACATACTTCTGGATTGAAAAAATATCGTTAACCGGGGGTCCACTGTAAATGCAAACTTTTACCAGCGTTGAAGGTTTAAGGATACATATACGTGAAAGTAATGCGAACATTTCTGACCAGAAGTAACATTCTCCAGATATTTTACATAATAAAACTTGCACAACCTAAAATCAAAGTCAAGTTTTCTTTGAGGGAAAAAACATTCAGTTCTGAAGCCGACCGGAAGATGCATTCTCCAGTTACTGCTCAAAGTCCAACAAAATATATATGCACAGCCTACACAGCCTAATGGTTGATTCATAAGATGAATCAACTATTAATAATTGATGTTGTTGATAATTGTTTCATTTTAGTCAGAGGAAAGCGCTAAGCCAGTAAGCGTCACAGTGCCTGTGGAACGGGAGGCATTCAGATTGATGTCAAACAAGAAGAGGATAACTCCAGTTCCTTGGATCATGAGCTCCTCACCAGCATCAAGGCAAAATAAAGAAATAATTTAAATATAATACTAAACCATTTCGAGATTAAAAGTGTCAAAATGACATCTGAACACAATAATTAAATATTCTAACTTACGCCTAAGTAAGACACACGATTGTTGAAATTTTGACGCCGAACTGAAGACGTTTTTTCTAGTTATCACACAGTTATAACACAGTTATAACACAGTTATCACACAGTTAACACACAGTTATCACACCAGCCGGGCTGTGGTTCGTACGTCGGTTTGCATGCACCCAGCAGTAACAGCCTGGATAACGAGGCCCTGATCCACAGCGAGGTCTGGTCATGGACCAGGCCTTGCCCCCAGGCCGCGGGGGCGTTAACCCCTGAAACACCCCCCCCAGGAATACTTTAGGTAGAAATAGTCTCTGTAATAATGTATATAGGAGGTTCAGCCATGCAAATACTCTGAATCTTGTCCTTTATTAAATACACAAGCGATGAAAATCTGAAGTCGATCTAGTAAGTCATTCTTGAGCTGTAAATGAAAATTTTGAAGAAAGAAACGAGAAATGTTAAAAATATTTCAATAGTTGGAAAATCAATTTTCATTAAATTTATATTTCCTTAAAAGCAGGAATTTGTAATGTTTTTCAATTTCCTTTTCTCATTTAAACTCTCTATTCCAAATTCCCTACAATCCTACAATAAAAAATATTTGATACATTTTAAGGAAATCCGATCTGATAAAATGATGAGGCCCGTGGCCTGGTAGGTAAAGCTCTCGTTTCACACGATTTCCGACATGGGTTCGATTCCCGGTAAGGGGGGAATCATCGGTCATGTTTCCTTACACCTGTTGTCCATGTTCACCCATCAGTAAAAATGGATACCTGGGTGTTAGTCGACTTGTGTGGGATCGCATCCTGGGACGTATTTGACCTAATTTGCCCGAAATGCTGTGTAATAACAAGGGGCTTTCTATATAGTAGTAAGTCACTGATGTCAGCTATGGTCTGTATACCTTGTACATCTACTTGTAGACATAGATTTCTTTTTTCTTTCAACAAACCAGCCGTATCCCACCGAGGCAGGATGATCTGAAAGGCAAAATAAAAATTTCTCTTTTTAAATTTAGTAATGTATACAGGAGAAGGGGTTACTACCCCCTTTCTCCCAGTATTTTAGTCACCTCTTACGACACATATGGCTTACGGAGAAAGAATATTGTTCCACTTCCCCATAGGATATATTATATATATTACATGCTAATTGTTCTAAGAATGTGGTCCTAGTTACCGTGCACAAGCACGGGAAATCTGAAACCTTTTAGATGTGTCCTTTTTTGAGCTATGAGCAGCTTGAGACGGAAATACTGTAGGAAGTAAAACGAGAAACAAATAGGAAAAACAAATCAGTCAGCCTTATAAAGATCCTCCTTGGAGTTTAATGTAATAATGTTCCCTGCTGACCCTGGACTTCGAATATGATAAAGAATGATGCCAGTAAACTATTTGTAAATGATATAACAGCGATGCAGGCACGGCAAGGTGAGGGGGTCAGTCTGTTAAAGTTGCAAGGCAGCTCAGCGTGTGGGGGTGAGAATTCAATACCTCACTCACATCTTGGAGTTCGCGAATTTTCAAGTTACATCCAGGCCAGATAACACCCTTCAGACGACCGCAGACGCCGCAGACGCAGCCCCGCGTCCCGAACCTCGCACCCCGCCTCCATAAGATAAGAACATAGGAATGGAGGAACACTGCAGTAGGCCTACTGGCCCAGACTAGGCAGGTCCTTCTACCAATTTCCAACTCGACAGGGTAAACAAAATATTAAAGTAATCACTAGAATGTCCTTCTCATAAGCAGATTTCGCTTTCAAACTACCCTCGTCAGCAAAACTTATTTAATTTCTTTCAATATTTTTTGCAGCCATACAAACGTGAACAGACTGACAGTCAGACATTTCACAAGAATAAAACTGCAGTTTGGTGGTTAAACTGTTATAATGTGTAGCTTAGTCTCGAGTTTTTCCATCAACATTATGATAACTTCAAACTAAAAAGATCACACATAATGAGAGACAAACCAGATATGATGACAGATCACAGAAGATGACAGATAAAACAGGATGACAGACCAAATGTGATGACAGACCAAATAGGATTACAAACTAAGTAGGATGACAGTCCAAATAGAAAGACAAGACCAAATATAATGGCAAACCAAATATGATGACAGACCCAATATGACAATAGACCACAATAGTGACAGAGCAGATATGATGACTCACTAAATAGGATGACATTCAGATAACTAGTTTAATATATCTCATAACAGATAATAAAGAGGAAAACAAGTGACACTGATGATGACTCGGGTCAGTCCTCAAGACTCCAGAAATTAGTTTCCAGTTGCGAGCGCACACACACACACACACACACACACACACACACATACACACACAAACACACACACACACACACACATACACACACACACACACACACACACACACACACACACACACACACACACACACACACACACACACACACACACACACATACACACACACACACACACACACACACACACACATACACACACATACACACACACACACACACACACACACACACACACATACACACACACACACACACACACACACACACACACACACACACACACACACATACACACACATACACACACACACACACATACACACACACACACACACACACACACACACACACACACACACACACACACACACACACATACACACACATACACACACACACACACACACACACACACACATACACACACACACACACACACACACACACACACACACACACACACACACACATACACACACACACACACACACACACACACACATACACACAAACACACACACACACACACACATATGTATATGTCGTGCCGAATAGGCAGAACTTGCGATCTTGGCTTAAATAGCAACGCTCATCTTGCCATATAGGACAAGTGAAAATTTGTGTATGCAATAATTTCGCCAAAATCATTCTGAACCTAACGAAAAAAATATATTTCACTGTGTTTGTTTAGTATTAAATTACTGTAAACAAATCTAAAAAATATATAGTTAGGTTAGGCTAAAATAAATTGTTCTTGTTATTATAAGGTTAAGTAAGTTTTCTAAGATTCTTCTGGTGCAAAATTAAAAATTTTTAAACGTATAAGAGAAAATTTTAGAAAGGACTTAATTTTAAATGAGTTCTTGCTAATTGACCAGTTTTACATATTCGGCACGATATATATATATATATATATATATATATATATATATATATATATATATATATATATATATATATATATATATATATATATATATATATATATATATATATATATATATATATATATACACTTTTATTTTCAACAAGTCGGCCGTCTCCCACCGAGGCAGGGTGACTCAAAAAGAAAGAAAATCCCCAAAAAGAAAATACTTTCATCATCATTCAACACTTTCACCACACTCACACATAATCACTGTTTTTGCAGAGGTGCCCAGAATACAAAAGTTTAGAAGCATATACGTATAAAAATACACAATATATCCCTCCAAACTGCCAATATCCCAAACCCCTCCTTTAGAGTGCAGGCATTGTACTTCCCATTTCCAGCACCCAAGTCCGGTTATATAAAATAACCGGTTTCCCTGAATCCTTTCACTAAATATTACCCTGCTCACACTCCAGCAGCTCGTCAGGTCCCAAATACCATTTGTCTCCATTCACTCCTATCTAACACGCTCACGCACGCTTGCTGGAAGTCCAAACCCCTCGCCCACAACACCTCCTTTACCCCCTCCCTCCAACGTTTTCGAGGACGACCCCTACCCCGCCTTCCTTCTCCTACAGATTTATTTATACGCTCTCCATGTCATTCTACTTTGATCCATTCTCTCTAAATGACCAAACCACCTCAACAAACCCTCTTCAGCCCTCTGACTAATACTTTTATTAACTCCACACCTCCTAATTTTCACACTCCGAATTTTCTGCACAATATTTACACCACACATTGCCCTTAGACAGGAAATCTCCACTGCCTCCAACCGCCTCCTCGCTTCAGCATTTACAACCCAAGCTTCACACCCATATAAGAGTGTTGATACCACTATACTTTCATACATTCCCTTCTTTGCCTCCATAGATAACATTTTTTGCCTCCACATATACCTCAATGCACCACTCACCTTTTTTCCCTCATCAATTCTATGATTAACCTCATCCTTCATAAATCCATCCGCTGACACGTCAACTCCCAAATATCTGAAAACATTCACTTCTTCCATACTCCTGCTCCCCAATTTGATATCCAGTGTTTCTTTATCTAAATCATTTGATACTCTCATCACCTTACTCTTTTCTATGTTCACTTTCAACTTTCTACCTTTACACACACACTCCCAAATTCGTCCAATATATATATATATATATATATATATATATATATATATATATATATATATATATATATATATATATATATATATAAATATATATATATATTTATATATATATATTTATATATATATATGTATATATATATATATATGTATATATATATATGTATATATATATATATGTATATATATATATGTATATATATATATATATGTATATATATATAAAAGGTTGATGGGTAGGCTCCAGGATGTACATGTTTATAGAGGGGCAACTGATATATCGGATCATTACTTAGTTGTAGCTACAGTTAGAGCAAGAGGTAGATGGGAAAAGAAGAAGGTGGCAACAACAAGGAAGAGAGAGGTGAAAGTGTATAAACTAAGGGAGGAGGAAGTTCGGGTGAGATATAAGCGACTATTGGCAGAAAGGTGGGCTGGTGCAAAGATGAATAGTGGGGGGGGGGTTGAAGAGGGTTGGAATAGTTTTAAAAATGCAGTATTAGAATGTGGGGCAGAAGTTTGTGGTTATAGGAGGGTGCCTGCAGGAGGAAAGAGGAGTGATTGGTGGAATGATGAAGTAAAGGGTGTGATAAAAGAGAAAAAGGTAGCTTATGAGAGGTTTTTACAAAGCAGAAGTGTTATAAGAAGAGCAGAGTATATGGAGAGTAAAAGAAAGGGGAAGAGAGTGGTGAGAGAGTGCGAAAGGAGAGCAGATGATAGAGTGAGAGAGGCACTGTCAAGAAATTTTAATGAAAATAAGAAAAAAGTTTTGGAGTGAGTTAAACAAGTTAAGAAAGCCTAGGGAAAGTATGGATTTGTCAGTTAAAAACAGAGTAGGGGAGTTAGTAGATGGGGAGAGGGAAGGGAGGTATTGGGTAGATGGCGAGAATATTTTGAGGAACTTTTAAATGTTGAGGAAGAAAGGGAGGCGGTAATTTCATGCACTGGCCAGGGAGGTATACCATCTTTTAGGAGTGAAGAAGAGCAGAATGTAAGTGTGGTGGAGGTACGTGAGGCATTACGTAGAATGAAATGGGGTAAAGTAGCTGGAACTGACGGGATCATGACAGAAATGTTAAAAGCAGGGGAAGATATAGTGTTGGAGTGGTTGGTACTTTTGTTTAATAAATGTATGAAAGAGGGGAAGGTACCTAGGGATTGGCAGCGAGCATGTATAGTACCTTTATATAAAGGGAAAGGGGACAAAAGAGATTGTAAAAATTATAGAGGAATAAGTTTACTGAGTATACCAGGAAAAGTATACGGTAGGGTTATAATTGAAAGAATTAGAGGTAAGACAGAATGTAGGATTGCGGATGAGCAAGGAGGTTTCAGAGTGGGTAGGGGATGTGTAGATCAAGTGTTTACATTGAAGCATATATGTGAACAGTATTTAAATAAAGGTAGGGAAGTTTTTATTGCATTTATGGATTTAGAAAAGGCATATGATAGAGTGGATAGAGAAGCAATGTGGCAGATGTTTCAAGTATATGGAATAGGTGGTAAGTTACTAAATGCTGTAAAGAGTTTGTATGAGGATAGTGAGGCTCAGGTTAGGGTGTGTAGAAGAGAGGGAGAATACTTCCCGGTAAAAGTAGGTCTTAGACAGGGATGTGTAATGTAACCATGGTTGTTTAATATATTTATAGATGGGGTTGTAAAAGAAGTGTTCGGGAGAGGGGTGGGATTAAATTATGGGGAATCAAATTCAAAATGGGAAGTGACACAGTTACTTTTTGCTGATGATACTGGGCTTATGGGAGATTCTAAAGAAAAATTGCAAAGGTTAGTGGATGAGTTTGGGAATGTGTGTAAAGGTAGAAAGTTGAAAGTGAACATAGAAAAGAGTAAGGTGATGAGGGTATCAAATGATTTAGATAAAGAAAAAATGGATATCAAATTGGGAAGGAGGAGTATGGAAGAAGTGAATGTTTTCAGATACTTGGGAGTTGACGTGTCGGCGGATGGATTTATGAAGGATGAGGTTAATCATAGAATTGATGAGAGAAAAAAGATGACTGGTGCGTTGAGGTATATGTGGAGTCAAAAAACGTTATCTATGGAGGCAAAGAAGGGAATGTATGAAAGTATAGTAGTACCAACACTCTTATATGGATGTGAAGCTTGGGTGGTAAATGCAGCAGCGAGGAGACGGTTGGAGGCAGTGGAGATGTCCTGTCTAAGGGCAATGTGTGGTGTAAATATTATGCAGAAAATTCGGAGTGTGGAAATTAGGAAAAGGTGTGGAGTTAGTAAAAGTATTAGTCAGAGGGCAGAAGAGGGGTTGTTGAGGTGGTTTGGTCATTTAGAGAGAATGGATCAAAGTAGAATGACATGGAAAGCATATAAATCTATAGGGGAAGGAAGGCGGGGTAGGGGTCGTCCTCGAAAGGGTTGGAGAGAGGGGGTAAAGAAGGTTTCGTGGGCGAGGGGCTTGGATTTCCAGCAAGCGTGCGTGAGCGTTTTAGATAGGAGTGAATGGAGACGAATGGTACTTGAGACCTGACGATCTGTTGGAGTGTGAGCAGGGTAATATTTAGTGAAGGGATTCAGGGAAACCGGTTATTTTCAT
Source organism: Cherax quadricarinatus (assembly GCF_038502225.1). Taxonomy (NCBI): domain Eukaryota; kingdom Metazoa; phylum Arthropoda; class Malacostraca; order Decapoda; family Parastacidae; genus Cherax; species Cherax quadricarinatus. The sequence continues at coordinate 2,780,113 of NC_091345.1, read as the reverse complement.
ATAGTCGGACTTGAGTCCTGGAAATGGGAAGTACAATGCCTGCACTTTAAAGGAGGGGTTTGGGATATTGGCAGTTTGGAGGGATATGTTGTGTATCTTTATACGTATATGCTTCTAAACTGTTGTGTTATGAGCACCTCTGCAAAAACAGTGATAATGTGTGAGTGTGGTGAAAGTGTTGAATGATGATGAAAGTATTTTCTTTTTGGGGATTTTCTTTCTTTTTTGGGTCACCCTGCCTTGGTGGGAGACGGCCGACTTGTTGAAAAAAAATAATATATGTATATATATATATATATATATACATATATATACATACATATATATATATATATATATATATATATATATATATATATATATATATATATATATATATATATATATATATATACATACATATATATATATACAAATTTGTACCCATTTATTTATGCGCTCTCCCTCATGGTTGTTAACATTATGTTAGTCTTTTCAAAATAAAATCGGAAAGTTGGAGGCAAGAAAAATTAGACTTCCTCTAGTTAAGGAGTTTTGGATCTTTATATATTTCAATATTCTGATGGAGAATGTTTGTTTTCGTCATTGTGAAAGGTGTGAAAAGTGACTAGTTTGGAGACACTTGTGAGTAAGGTAAAGAAAACACATATAAATTATCTTATGGAACGTAAAGTTCAGCTAGAAAACTTTAAAAAAATAAAATTTTCACTTCCCTAACTTCTTCAGGTTTGTAAGAAAAAATTCACACATGAAACATAAACGTTACGGGATTAAAAAAAAAAAAAATAGCAGCGGTGGATATTCGATCCCTTGACAAAAGGAATTCAAGTGGTCGCTGCTGCACACTGGTTAGTACGTCTCTGTCTTACTAAGATTCTACATTATGCTGTCATGTGCTGTGTTGTGTGAATGTCAGCCAGTAATATAAAAAAAATGCTGTGTTGTAATTTACTTCAATGTTTATATGTTAGGACGTCTTTTACCTTGATTGTTGTGGTACACAACGTTGTATCTTCAATCTTAATGTTTATGCCATTAAGAATACTTCATGTTTAAGTCTGTTTACGTTGGATGATTGTGTAGCAAATTTTTCTGGTTAATAAACATGACAGCCGTTATCTGTGTCACTTTCTCGTCAATTACATTAATACAAAAGACTAATTAATACAATAGAATGTTATTTTGTCTTTTTAACCAATGCAAATGTAATCAGGCACTTGTGATAAATTTATATAAATTAGCATATACAAATAATATTGCACAAGAGTGTTTCAACCAAATAAAGTTTCCAGGAAACAGTACACGTTACAGAGTAAATAAACCTTTATTGACAATGGTCAACGTTTTCCTCTGGTCTTCCTTCTATTAAATATTCATGAACGATTGTCAACACAAATGAGTAAAAATTTTTATTCAGCTTTGAAGTCGACTGTATTGCTGGAAAGTTTGAAATATATTGAGATATTTCTCATCTTTGGCTTTGTGGCAACCTTGTCAATGTGACAGTAAGATGTGTAGGGTGGGAAGAGAACCTTTCCGTATACTAACTTTCCCTCATCTTTCTAGAAAGTTGCAAAGGTAGCTAGAATGTAGGTAACCCTTCGTTCTATCCGTTCGTAAAAGACACTAACGCACTAAACAGTCCATTTATATTTCGTTATTAATGGTTACCCGTATTTAAATACATTTAAATTCAACCTAACTTAACCAAACCTCTCCTATGTTGAATCAGAATAACAAATACCAAAAATTTGATGGAGTTTAGATCGGGCAGAAATCCGCAAAGTATAATGAGAGCGATAACGGAAGTCGTATATGAAGGAGAGGTTGTGTCCACAGCAACACAGTGTTGCCTAAACCAATGTGGTTTGGTTCCCGAAAATCTCGTTTCCTGCCATATTTACCATAAAGGCAAATTGAATACATTCTATGCAATCTGACAAATGGTGCTGAATAAAATATATTTTAGTGTTATTGATATGAACGTTTGTGTGTGTGTGTGTGTGTGTGTGTGTGTGTGTGTGTGTGTGTGTGTGTGTGTGTGTGTGTATGTGTGTACTCACCTATATGTAGCTGCAGGGGTCGATTTATATTTCCTGGCCCCGCCTCTTCACTGGTCGATACTAATCACTCTCTTCCTGCTCCATGAGCTTTTTCATACCTCTTCTTAAAGCTATGTATGGAGCTTGCTTCCGCTACTTCACTCTCCAGATTATTCCACTTCCTGTGAACTCTAAGGCTAAAGAAATACTTCCTAACATCTCTATGACTCATCTGAGTTTTCAGCTTCCAGTTGTGTCCGCTTGTTCCTGTATCTCATCTCTGTAACATTCGAGCCCTGTCCACCTTGTCAATTCCTCTCAGTATTTTATATGTTGTCACCATGTCCCCCCTATCTCTCATATCCTCTAGTGTCATCAGGTTGAGTTCCTTTAACCTTTCCTCATAAGACATACCCCTCAGCTCCGGGACTAATCGTGTTGCAATTTTTTGCATTTTCTCCAATTTCGTGACGTGTTTGACTAAGTGAGGGTTCCATACTGGTACTGCATACTCCAGTACAGGCCTGACGTACACGGTGTAGAGCATCGTAAATGACTCCTTACTCAAATGTTGAAATGCTATTCTTTGATTTGCCAGACGCGCAGTTGCTGCAGTAATTATTTGGTTGTGTACCTCAGGTAATATGCTTAGTATAACGCATCCAATGGTCCTTATCCTTGTAGCCTTTGTTAGCCGACCTGCACTCCGTCTGCGGTCTTTATCCTTCCCCAAACTCCACAACTTTGCATTTAGTGGGGAGCACAGAAGCCATTTGTCAGACCAGGCTTGCAGCTTGTCCAGATTCCTTTGTAGCCTTTTCTAATCCTCGTTCGCTTGTATTCTCCTCATTATTTTCACGTTGTCAGCGAACAGGGATACCTCTGGCTCTATCCCATCCGTCATTTCATTCACGTATACAAGAAACAAAACCGGCCCTAGGACTGATTCCAAGGGAACCTCGCTCGATACATGCAACTATTCCGACACCTCCTCGCGGACCACCACTCGTTGTTTTCTTCCTCTCATATATGCCTTACTGAATTGTAGTGCTTTCCCACTGTTTTGTTTTTTTTTTTTTTTTTTTTTTTGTGTGTGTGTGTGTGTGTGTGTGTGTGTGTGTGTGTGTGTGTGTGTGTGTGTGTGTGTGTGTGTGTTAGTTACCATTTTGTCTTAGGCACATGTCGATTAGATACTAGGCCTGTAGTATGTATGTATGTATGTATGTGTGTACTCACCTAGTTGAGGTTGCAGGGGTCGAGTCCAAGCTCCTGTCCCCGCCTCTTCACTGGTCGCTACTAGGTCACTCTCCCTGAACCATGAGCTTTATCGTACCTCTGCTTAAAGTTATGTATGGATCCTGCCTCCACTACATCGCTTACTAAACTATTCCACTTCCTGACTACTCTGTGGCTGAAGAAATACTTCCTAACATCCCTGTGATTCATCTGTGTCTTCGGCTTCCAACTGTGTCCCCTTGTTGCTGTGTCCCATCTCTGGAACATCCTGTCTTTGTCCACCTTGTCAATTCCTCTCAGTATTTTGTATGTCGTTATCATGTCCCCCCTATCTGTCCTGTCCTCCAGTGTCGTCAGGTTGATTTCTCTTAACCTCTCCTCGTAGGACATACCTCTTAGCTCTGGGACTAGTCTTGTTGCAAACCTTTGCACTTTCTCTAGTTTCTTTACATGCTTGGCTAGGTGTGGGTTCCAAACTGGGCCTAACGTACACGGTGTACAGGGTCCTGAACGATTCCTTATTAAGATGTCGGAATGCTGCTCTGAGGTTTGCCAGGCGCCCATATGCTGCAGCAGTTATTTGGTTGATGTGCGCTTCAGGAGATGTGTGTGTGTGTGTGTGTGTGTGTGTGTGTGTGTGTGTGTGTGTATGTGTGTGTGTGTGTGTGTGTGTGTGTGTACTCACCCAATTGTGGTTGCAGGTGTTGAGACTCAGCTCCTGGCCCCGCCTCGTCACTGAGCGCTACTAGGTCCTCTCTCTCCATGCTCCATGAGCTTTATCATACCTCATCTTAAAGCTATGCATGGTTCCTGCCTCCACTACCTCACTTGCTAGGCTATTCCACTTCCTGACTACTCTATGACTGAAGAAATACTTCCTAACATCCTTTTGACTCATCTGGGTCTTCAACTTCCAATTGAGGCCCCTTGTTTTTGTGTCCCCTCCCTGGAACATCCTGTCTCTTTCCACCTTGTCTATTCCACGCAGTATTTTGTATGTTATTAACATGTCTCTCCTAACCCTCCTGTCCTTCAGTGTCGTCAGGCCGATTTCCCTCATCCTTTCTTCGTAAGACATTCCCCTTAGCGCTGGAACTAACCTTGTCGCAAACCTTTGCCCTTTCTCTAATTTCTTGACGTGCTTGATCAAGTGTGGGTTCCAAACAGGTGCTGAATACTCCAGTATGGGCCTGACGTACACGGTGTACAGTGTCTTGAACGATCCCTTGCTAAGGTACCGGAACGCTGTTCTCAGGTTTGCCAGGCGCCCATATGCTGCAGCATTTATCTGGTTGATGTGTGCTTCCGGAGACTTGCTCGGTGTTATACTCACACCAAGACCTTTCTCCTTGAGCGAGGTTTGCAGTCTTTGGCCACCTAGCCTATACTCCGACTGCGGTCTTCTTTGCCCTTCCCCGATCTTCATGACTTTGCATTTGGCGGGGTTAAATTCGAGAAGCCAGTTGCTGGACCAGGTGTCCAGCCTGTCCAGGTCTCTTTGGAGTCCTACCTGATCCTCATCTGATTTAATTCTCCTCATTAACTTCACATCATCTGCGAACAGGGACACTTCTGAGTCTAATCCTTCCATCATGTCATTCACATATACCAGAAATAGCACTGGTCCTAGGACCGACCCCTGTGGGACCCCGCTCGTCACAGGTGCCCACTGTGATAAGTCATCACGTACCATGACTAGTTGTTATCTCCCTGTAAGGTATTCTCTGATCCATTGCAGCACCCTTTCTGTTATATGCGCCTGATCCTCTAGTTTCTGCACCAATCTCCTGTGAGGAAAGTGTCGAAGGCCTTCCTACAGTCCAAGAAGATGCAATCAACCCACCCCTCTCTCTCTCGTGTCTTACTTCTGTTACTTTATCATAAAACTCCAGTAGGTCGGTGACACAGGATTTGCCTTCCATAAAACCGTGCTGGTTGGCGTTTATACTCTTGTTTCGTTCCAGGTGCTCCACCACTCTCCTCCTTATAATCCTCTTCATTACTTTGCAGACTATGCACGTCAGTGACACTGATCTATAGTTTAGTGGCCCTCTGTGTGTGTGTGTGTGTGTGTGTGTGTGTGTGTGTGTGTGTGTGTGTGTGTGTGTGTGTGTGTGTGTGTGTATGTGTGTGCGCGTTGTGTGTGTGTGTGTGTGTGTGTGTGTGCGTGTGTGTGTGTGTGTGTGTGTGTGTATGTGTGTGTGTGTGTGTGTGTGTATGTGTGTGTGCGTTGTGTGTGTGTGTGTGTGTGTGTGTGTGTGTGTGTGTGTGTGTGTGTGTGTGTGTGTGTGTGTGTGTGTGTGTGTGTGTGTGTGTGTGTGTGTGTGTGTGCATTTGTGTGATTTCTATTAGTCTACGTATTTACTTTCCAGTATGAGGGAAAAATGCTTAAAATGTTATAGAATTCTGTAATACTATAAAAAAAAACCTGGTAACAAGTAAACTTTAACGTGACGTACCTCACACGTACTTAGCAAGCTCCTGATTGGTCGAAGTTTGCAGTATATAACATGAAAAAAATGGTACATGGTCCTGGCATTTCGTTCGTTGCGAGGTGAAGAGAGACATGACACCCTTCCACATTTCCCCGAGTTTCCACTCTTGCCTCTAAATAATGTGTGACCAGAGAGGGGTCGGATTGTTTAATATCATAACCCATTCGTGTACCAGGATAAAAACCTTTACACCACATACCCAACGCGTACTTTACATTAAAATGGCCCTGGTACACAATTAAGCCATGAAGACCAAGAAGACACAATACCATGTTCCGATCAACATAAAAAGAATTCAGTCGCATTGCAACTTATAAGTGAGAAAAGATAGATCCTATATTTTTAATATTTACTGTACTGTTATTATATTAAAGAAATTTTGGTCTCCCAGAGTATGGGACCAGGAATAATTTTCGCTCTCTGGGCTATAAGGAGGAACAGGACTAAAATTTCTTTCCCTCCCTTTTGGTAAACAGACGAAAAATTTATATGTATTATGCAAACATGGACTATAAAGTCGAACCCACTTTTTGATATTTATTCTTGATACGTTGTGGAGCGTCAGGAAAACGGCTGGTGTCTACAGTTTTTTGTAAGGAATCTTATTTGTAGCTTATCTACCGCATGTGGACTTGGTTTGGAGGTCTGCCCGGCGCTCTGGAAACCTTTCCACACAATTCCTTAAAAGACAATAAATTTCATGGTTTAAAGAGTGTCCCCTTCCCCCTCAAAAAAAAAAAAAAAAAAAGGTTTCAAGGCAGGCCGCAAGAGACTAGCCTCGTGTTGTCATTTTTATGGTGGTGGATTTTGAGGCCGGAGTGCCGATAGTTACGGAACTCTAACAGTTCCGGAGCTCCAACAGTTACGCAGACCCAACATACCTGGATACTGACTGAGCTCCCCGCCTCTAGCGTTACCATGAACGAATCTCATAAACAACATAACGGTAATATTCAGAATTTGATACTAAATCCACATTGAGAATTATTATTGTTGAAAGTACATGGCAAAGTTTTTCTTCCTCGCTTGCTGCTCACAGAGATAAACTGGATATCCTGAGGGAATAACTTATATTACCCGAGGTGGCAGGATAACTTTGAATAAATAAAACCCACCAAACGCTAATTACCTCTAAAATTTATTCTTGTTTTAGGGAATGTTTCTAAATTCAGGTTACAATTTTTTTAACAATGAAATTTATATTATGTACGTATTCCTACCACCCACAAAATACATACTAAAAAATACTTAAATCTTTTCACGCTACAAGGTCTTACAGACGTAACTTAATTATTTTCAGTTAACCTCATTTGCGATGGACCGGGGCAGTGTGTCAGCTAATATTTTGTCTTCCCTAATATGATGTATCGCAACAGTAAATAATTCAGTACCAGAGTCCGACACTTGAGACGTACAATTTTATGTACCATAATGTGTGTGAATGTTAGGTTGAGGGGATGTTCTGGTCTGAATAGATCATAATGCAGTATATTGTATTTTCCTGGAGAATAAAGGCATACCGGATGCAATAAAGTCTTCTACAGACATCTCAAGACGCATCACATACCTGACTCATACCCATCACCCTGTGCAATCATGGGAGAGTTAATTAAAACCAGGGCACTGGGGTACTGAAGACATAGTGAGCAAATGTCTTAAAAGCTCAAATGCTCACTGGCAAATCTTATGTTTGAGACTGGCTAACGAAATTAAAAGAGGAGCATGCCAGACATTAGACAGAAATATCTGTAAAACCCAGCCATGACAAGAAAACGCATCAATATTTTCCTATATTAGACCCATGTGCAACAGCTGGGTATCTTTCCTTTGTAGACGTTGCACATGTGTCTAATTCTTCATCTTATCAGTGTGGTATACCATTAATATACAATATTTTCCTAGTAGTAGTTACCTCGGTGTTGACACTGGTCTCTGCTGAGACCGTTATTTGTGACACTTCACCCTGACAGTTGACAAGAACTATAAAAATTACATTGGTTAATCAAAATGCAGCTTTTACCCTGTTTTTCAGTCAAATGGAATTGAAAGAACTTAGTAAATGAGGCTTCCAGCCACTTTAAGAGTTGAACTCAAGTATTATCCAACTGTGCTTCCACTCCTGCAGCCCTTTCGTAACCTTTAATATACGACAATTTGACGAGTAAGACATGTGCATCAGTTGGGCAACTATATATATATATATATATATATATATATATATATATATATATATATATATATATATATATATATATATATATATATATATATATATATATATATATATATATATATATATATATATATATATACAGGTTACTTAACTGCTTAAAAACACAAATATGCTACAACAGAGGAAAGATAGACTTAGCAGAGAGATCACTGAATTAGAGCAAAAACTTAGGAACTCCTACCTCACAGAAGAAGTACATAGGCCATACAGGATATTGCAAGAAACCCAAAATATTTCTATTCCTACGCAAAATCCAAGCTAAGAACTACCTGTAGAATTGGACCACTACTGAGAGGAGACTCGTATACTGACGATGAATAGGAAATGAGTGAAATCGTAAAAGAACAGTATGAGTCGGTGTTCAACAACCCACTAAATGACAGCAAGGTAGAAAATGCTGAAATATTTTTCACTCCAGAAGAAGGCCGCGCAGACCAACTAACTGACATTAGTACAAATCCCATAGATTTCGAAAAAGAAATGGACAACATGCCCACTCACTCAGCACCTGGACCAGATTCATGGACTGCTCTATTTATAAAGAAGTGCAAAGTACCACTAGCACGAGTCCTCAGTATTCTTTGGAGAAAGAGCTTAGATCTAGGTGAAATACCGGAGGCCTTAAAGAGTGCAGACATAGCTCCTTTGCACAAGGGAGGCAGTAGAGCACTAGCTAAAAATTCCAGACCAGTAGCCCTAACCTCTCACATCATAAAAATCTTCGAAAGAGTGATGAGAGGGCAGGTTACAAATTTCATAGACCAGCACCACCAACAAAACCCGAACCAGCATGGTTTTAGAGCAGGACGATCATGTCTGTCACAGCTGCTGAACCATTACGACAGAATTACGGAGGCACTGGAAGACGACCAAAACGCAGATGTGATTTACACAGATTTTGCAAAGGCGTTTGACAAATGCGATCATGGAGTGATAGCGCACAAGATGAAGGCCATGGGCATTACGGGGAAGGTAGGCAGATGGATTTTCGGTTTCCTAACACACAGAACACAAAAAGTAGTAGTGAACAGGGCAAGATCCAGCATCAGCGAGGTCAAAAGCTCAGTGCCCCAAGGCACTGTCCTGGCACCTCTGCTCAAAGCAGAGGTGCCAGACATAGCAGACATAGACAAAAACACCCGGCACACTTTTGTATCATCATTTGCAGATGACACTAAAATAAGCATGAAAGTCAGTACGGTAGAGGACATTGAAAAAGTACAGGAAGACATAAACAGGGTTTTCCAGTGGGCAGTGGAAAACAACATGACGTTCAATGGTGATAAGTTCCAGCTGCTGAGGTCTGGAAAGAATGAAGAACTCAAAAGGAGCACTATATACAAAACTCAAGAGGGTCACCAAACAGAACGTAATGAACACGTGAAAGACCTAGGAATAATTATGCCAGCGGACCTTTCTTTTAAAGACCATAACAAGACAAAGATCACGACAGCCAGGAAGATGACTAGGCGGGTATTGAGAACTTTCAAAACAAGGGAAACAATGCCGATGGTGACACTCTTCAAATCGCTAGTGTTCCCTCACTTAGAATATTGTTCAGTGCTGACGGCCATGTTCAGGGCAGGAGAAATATCGGAGCTGGAACAAATACAGAGATCGTTTACGGCTCACATTGAGCCAGTAAAGCACCTAAACTACTGGGAACGCCTGCAAGTCTTGAACATGTACTCATTGGAGCGGAGGAGAGAGAGGTACATGATAATATATACCTGGAAGGTGCTAGAGGGCTTGGTCCCAAATCTGCACACTGCCATAACAACATACTGGAGTGAGATATATGGGAGGAAGTGTAAAATAAACCCAGTGAGGAGCAGGGGTGAGGTGGGGACAATATCAACATCCGGGGTCCCAGACTTTTCAACATCTTACCAGAAGATTTCAGAAACACTGCTGGAACAAGTGTTGAAGCCTTCAAGAGGAAACTAGACAAGTATCTTCACCAGGTGCCAGATCAACCAGGCTGTGATGGATATGTGGGGCAGCGGGCCTCCATCAGCAACAGCCTGGTTGACCAGGCAAGCACCAGACGAGCCTGGCCCATGGGCGGGCTCAGAGAGTAGATATACTCTCGAAATTCCTCAAAGGTATATATATATATATATATATATATATATATATATATATATATATATATATATATATATATATATATATATATATATATATATATATATATATATGGCTGAAGGAGACTCAAACCTACGAACCTTGGAACAAGGTACGCACTGCTATACCAAACTCACCACACTGGACCAATACCTTGGAGTCCAGCTTGCGCTAGACTTTGATCCAAAGCAGTCAGCTTTCAGGGAGAAGGCTTACAGCTTTTCATCTCATCCCCTGCAGGGAATGAGATATATATATATATATATATATATATATATATATATATATATATATATATATATATATATATATATATATATATATATATATATATATATATATATATATATATATATATATATATATATATATATATATATATATATATATATATATATATATATATATATATATATATATATATATATATATATATATATATATATATATATATCTCATTCCCTGCAGGGGATGAGATGAAAAGCTGTAAGCCTTCTCCCTGAAAGCTGACTGCTTTGGATCAAAGTCTAGCGCAAACTGGACTCCAAGGTATTGGTCCAGTGTGGTGAGTTTGGTATAGCAGTGCGTACCTTGTTCCAAGGTTCGTAGGTTTGAGTCTCCTTCAGCCATATATATATATATATATATATATATATATATATATATATATATATATATATATATATATATATATATATATATATATATATATATATATATATATATATATATATGTTAGGTAAGACACATATGCAACAGTTAGGCATCTTTATTTCGAACCGTTTCGCCTACACAGTAGGCTTCTTCAGTCGAGTACAGAAAAGTTGATAGAAGCAGAAGATACTTGAAGACGATGTAATCAGTCCATCACCCTTAAAGTTTTGAGGTGGTTAGTCCCTCAGTCTGGAGAAGAGCATTGTTCCGTTGTCTGAAACAATATGAAGTTGAAGTGACAGGATGGAGCCTTTTATAGTGCAAGGAGGTGAGACGTAGGTTGCGTTGGGAGGGCATGTCCCTCTCAAACCCAGCCGTTCTCATTAGTAGAGATTGTCGAAGTTGATGGTCTGTACCAAGATACCCTTGTGTTGCAGTGTCTGACAGAATGAACATTAAAATGGTATAAAATACCGACAGATTGTTAGGTAAGACACATATGACACAAACGGCTGGGTTTGAGAGGGACCTGCCCTCCCAACGCAACCTACGTCTCACCTCCTTGCACTATAAAAGGCTCCATCCTGTCACTTCAACTTCATATTGTTTCAGACAACGGAACAATGCTCTTCTCCAGACTGAGGGACTGACCACCTCAAAACTTTAAGGGTGATGGACTGATTACATCGTCTTCAAGTATCTTCTGCTTCTATCAACTTTTCTGTACTCGACTGAAGAAGCCTACTGTGTAGGCGAAACGTTTCGAAATAAAGATACCTAACTGTTGCATATGTGTCTTACCTAACAATCTGTCGGTATTTTATACCATTTTAATGTTCATTCTGTCAGACACTGCAACACAAGGGTATCTTGGTACAGACCATCAACTTCGACAATCTCTACTAATGAGAACGGCTGGGTTTGAGAGGGACCTGCCCTCCCAACGCAACCTACGTCTCACCTCCTTGCACTATAAAAGGCTCCATCCTGTCACTCCAACTTCATATTGTTTCAGACAACGGAACAATGCTCTTCTCCAGACTGAGGGACTGACCACCTCAAAACTTTAAGGGTGATGGACTGATTACATCGTCTTCAAGTATCTTCTGCTTCTATCAACTTTTCTGTACTCGACTGAAGAAGCCTACTGTGTAGGCGAAACGTTTCGAAATAAAGATACCTAACTGTTGCATATGTGTCTTACCTAACAATCTGTCGGTATTTTATACCATTTTAATGTTCATATATATATATATATATATATATATATATATATATATATATATATATATATATATATATATATATATATATATATATATATATATATATATATATATATATATATATATATATATATATATATATATATATACGATGAAGCCAGCCAGCCACAAAGCCAGGGAAACAATGCACCCAACAATGAAAGAAGAGGCACATGTCAGGTGTGTGGAGAGTTTCGAGCACGCAACAGGGATGGTCGCATTCGTGCACACAATGGGTGTGCGGGATCACATATGCCCCCAGCAGAGAGCAGCCCACAGCCTCCACAGGCAGATGACAATTCCAATGGCAACCTCGTCACTTGCGATAACCTTCTGTTGGCATTCAAATCCACTGCTAGCAGTACACTATCCCACATCCCTAAAGCAGCTCGCCCATATGCAGCAGGGAAATTCACAGACCTTCTTAAGCGGGTGAATGGAGGTTCCACCAACTTAGAAGCCCGAGGCACCATCCAAGCATGGCGCAACCTTCTCTTGTTCGGCAATGTCTGTCTTGCAGTTCCTGAAAGGCGAGGCAAACTGCTAACCACGTCAGTTATCAAGGCAGTGCGCAACTACCCAAGAACGTATAACTGTGTCCCTCTGCCCCATCATCGCAGGAATCAAAGAGGCAGACCCAAGAAAAGTCCTACTGAGAACGAGAAAATTTGCGCACAGGTTAGCAAAAAAATTGAGGAAGGTAACACAGTGGGAGCAATAAGAATAATTACAAGTGACGACACTGTAGCCCCCAAGGATGAGACCACGGCCCAAGCACTAAGAGACAAGCACCCAACCAGGGACACCACAGCCATCAACGACAACCCTGAGGAAGACCCTATCACTGAACAATTAATTTTGCCAGAATCGGAAGTCTATAAGGCGATCGTGTCATTTCCAGCAGGATCTGCAGGAGGTTACACTGGAATTCGACCTCAGCACCTCAAAGAGATGGTAAATCCAGTACTCGGTGAATCTGCATCAATTCTTCTCACCGAGTTAACAACTTTCGTCAACAATTGCCTGGCTGGGCGAATCCCAGAAGAAATTAAACCTTTCTTTTTTGGAGCCTCACTATGTGCTTTGAAGAAGAGGGATGGGGGAATCAGACCCATTGCAGTTGGAAACACTCTTCGCCGTCTCGTTGCCAAAGCAGCAGTGAGAAACATTCGCCTAGAAGCTGCCACTTTACTCCAGCCACACCAACTGGGCTTTGGGGTCTCTCAAGGCAGTGAAGCTGCAGCTCATGCGGCAAGGGCCTACATCAGGGACCTACCAGAAGACAAGGCCATAGTCAAACTTGATTTTAGAAATGCCTTTAATATGGTGAGGAGAGATGCTGTTTTGCCAGCTGTTCGGGTTCGGTTCCCCAGTCTCTTTCCCTTCATTTCAGCCGGCTACAGCAAACCCTCAATTCTTTTGTTTGGAGAACATGAAATTCAATCATCAGAGGGTGTTCAGCAGGGTGACCCACTTGCTCCACTTCTCTTCTGCTTGGCAGTAAGAGAACTAACTTCCATCCTACGCAGTGAGCTCAATATATGGTACCTGGATGACGGCACTTTGGCAGGTACTGAAGAGTCCCTCGTGGGGGACCTACAACTGGTGAAAACACAGGGAGAAGGCTTGGGACTCATCCTCAATCCCTCTAAGTGTGAAATCATCACAGCGAACCAGGAAATAATCAATGCTGTGCGAAGAATCCTCCCGGAAATCTCAACTACAACTCCGTCCAACAGTACCCTCTTGGGGGCACCGCTGGGTCACCAGGCCATCGATACTGTCCTCAGGGACAAATTGAATGACCTTATGAGAATGGAGGAGAGAATAAGCGATCTTGATGCCCATGATGCTCTGTATCTCCTCACAAGGTGTCTTACTATGCCAAGACTCACTTACTTCTTGAGGTGTGCACCCTCTTTTGACAACCCAACACTCGATGAATATGACGCACACCTGAGATCAACTTTTAAGAAGGTACTGAACCTGTCACTAGAGGATGAGCAATGGGATCAGGCAACCCTCCCAGTGCGACTGGGAGGTATAGGGGTGCGTAAAGCAACGCATGTTGCTTTACCTGCTTTTCTGTCTTCGTGTTTGGCTTCCAGTGCATTAGTCAAGAAGATAGTGCCCGAACGCTTGAGAGACTTGGTAGGAGCTCAAGACCCCAGGTTTACTGAAGCAGCAATTCGGTGGGACACCCTTACAGACTCCTCCAGTAGACCAGCTCCTCCCAAACAGCACAAACAGTCCTACTGGGACAAACCGATCATGGAAAAAATCGCCAACACAATGCTCTCCAATGCTTCAGGAAAGAACAAAGCTCGTCTCCTGGCAGTGAAGGCACCACACTCAGGAGATTTCCTGTTAGCTGTTCCCAATTCCTCCCTGGGCACCCGTCTCGACCCACAGGCCATTCGGATTGGTGTTGCTCTTCGCCTAGCCGCCCCCATCCTCACCGAACATAGGTGTATTTGCGGCAGGGCGACAGCTGATCAATTCGGACTCCATGGTCTCGTGTGTCACACAGCAGAAGGGAAGTATGCCAGACATGAGGAGATCAATGACATAATAAAGAGAAGCCTCGCCACAGCCCGTTGCCCAGCTCAACGGGAACCCCAAGTACAGAGGTCTGATGGAAGTCAAAAGCGTCCTGATGGAGCCACTATGCTACCCTGGAAGGATGGAAAGCAGATTGCCTGGGACTACACCTGTGCTGCCACATTGGCAGACACCTACTTGCCATACTCTGTAGGGGAAGGGGGTGGAGCTGCCAGCCACAGGGAGACCCAGAAGATCCGAAAATATGAAGACCTTCCCCCTTGCTATAACTTCATTCCAATAGGGTCGGAGACCCTTGGAGCATGGGGGAAGTGTGCTCTAAAGTTCCTCAAAGAGCTGGGTGAAAAGCTCATCATAGAAACCAAGGACCACAGGGCGACCAGCTTCCTCTTTCAGAGACTCAGTGTTGCGATCCAGAGAGGAAATGCCTGCAGCATTCTGGGCACGCGGCCCACCGCAGGGGAGCTGGACGAAGTATTCGAGATGTAGCTCTGAGTTACCTATGTTGTTTTACTTTGTATCATATTTTTGTGAATGTTTTGTCAATGTATTTTGTCTTTAAATAAAATATATATACATAATATAGGGGGTGGTAGGAGAAAATTCTCAAACAGCTTCAGGGAGAATCTTGAGTTTTCCCTGAAGCAAGTTTATTCTTTTCTCTGAGGATGAGGGTCCCCATAACAGTTCTAGAGGTGGTACCTCCCTATATTTATATAATATATATATATATATATAATATATATATATATATATATATAATATATATATATATATATATATATACAGCAACCACCCAGGGAGGTACTACCGTCCTGCCAAGTGAGTGTAAAACGAAGCCTGTGATTGTTTTACATGATGGTAGGATTGCTGATGTCTTTTGTCTGTCTCATAAATATGCAAGATTACAGGCATGTCTTGCTACTTCTACTTACACTTAGGTCACACTACACATACATGTACACATTTATTTATACACACTCATCTGAGTTTTCTTTGATTTTATCTTAATAGTTCTTGGTCTTATTAATTTTCCTTTTATATCCATGGGGAAGTGGAATAAGAATCTTTCCTCCGTAAGCCATGCGTGTTGTAAAAGTCAACTAAAATGCCGGGAACAATGGGCTAGTAACCCCTTTTCCTGTAAAGATTACTAAAAAGAATAAGAAGAAGAAAATTGTCAAAGTGGGAAGTCTGAATGTGCGTGGATGTTGTGCAGATGATAAGAAAGAGATGATTGTGGATGTTATGAATGAGAAGAAGCTGGATGTCCTGGCTTTAAGTGAAACAAAGCTGAAGGGGGTGGGAGAGTTTCAGTGGAGAGGAATAAATGGGATTAGGTCAGGGGTTTCAAATAGAGTTAGAGCTAAAGAAGGAGTAGCAATAATGTTGAAGGATAAGCTATGGCAGGAAAAGAGGGACTATAAATGTATTAATTCAAGGATTATGTGGAGTAAAATAAAGATTGGATGTGAAAAGTGGGTTATAATAAGCGTGTATGCACCTGGAGAAGAGAGAAGTGTAGAGGAGAGAGAGAGATTTTGGGAAATGTTGAGTGAATGCGTGGGGAGTTTTGAATCAAGTGTGAGAGTAATGGTGGTTGGGGATTTTAATGCTAAAGTGGGTAAAAATGTTATGGAGGGAGTAGTAGGTAAATTTGGGGTGCCAGGGGTAAATGTAAATGGGGAGCCTTTAATTGAGCTATGTGTAGAAAGAAATTTGGTAATAAGTAATACATATTTTATGAAAAAGAGGATAAATAAATATACAAGGTATGATGTAGCACGTAATGAAAGTAGTTTATTAGATTATGTATTGGTGGATAAAAGGTTGATGGGTAGGCTCCAGGATGTACATGTTTATAGAGGGGCAACTGATATATCGGATCATTATTTAGTTGTAGCTACAGTTAGAGTAAGAGGTAGATGGGAAAAGAGGAAGGTGGCAACAACAAGTAAGAGGGAAGTGAAAGTGTATAAACTAAGGGAGGAGGAAGTTCGGGTGAGATATAAGCGACTATTGGCAGAAAGGTGGGCTAGTGCAAAGATGAGTAGTGGGGGGGTTGAAGAGGGTTGGAATAGTTTTAAAAATGCAGTATTAGAATGTGGGGCAGAAGTTTGTGGTTATAGGAGGGTGGGGGCAGGAGGAAAGAGGAGTGATTGGTGGAATGATGAAGTAAAGGGTGTGATAAAAGAGAAAAAGGTAGCTTATGAGAGGTTTTTACAAAGCAGAAGTGTTATAAGAAGAGCAGAGTATATGGAGAGTAAAAGAAAGGTAAAGAGAGTGGTGAGAGAGTGCAAAAGGAGAGCAGATGATAGAGTGGGAGAGGCACTGTCAAGAAATTTTAATGAAAATAAGAAAAAATTTTGGAGTGAGTTAAACAAGTTAAGAAAGCCTAGGGAAAATATGGATTTGTCAGTTAAAAACAGAGTAGGGGAGTTAGTAGATGGGGAGATGGAGGTATTGGGTAGATGGCGAGAATATTTTGAGGAACTTTTAAATGTTAAGGAAGAAACAGAGGCAGTAATTTCATGCACTGGTCAGGGAGGTATACCATCTTTTAGGAGTGAAGAAGAGCAGAATGTAAGTGTGGGGGAGGTACGTGAGGCATTACGTAAAATGAAAGGGGGTAAAGCAGCTGGAACTGATGGGATCATGACAGAAATGTTAAAAGCAGGGGGGGATATAGTGTTGGAGTGGTTGGTACTTTTGTTTAATAAATGTATGAAAGAGGGGAAGGTACCTAGGGATTGGCAGAGAGCATGTATAGTCCCTTTATATAAAGGGAAAGGGGACAAAAGAGACTGTAAAAATTATAGAGGAATAAGCTTACTGAGTATACCAGGAAAAGTGTACGGTAGGGTTATAATTGAAAGAATTAGAGGTAAGACAGAATGTAGGATTGCGGATGAGCAAGGAGGTTTTAGAGTGGGTAGGGGATGTGTAGATCAGGTGTTTACATTGAAGCATATATGTGAACAGTATTTAGATAAAGATAGGGAAGTTTTTATTGCATTTATGGATTTAGAAAAGGCATATGATAGAGTGGATAGAGGAGCAATGTGGCAGATGTTGCAAGTATATGGAATAGGTGGTAAGTTATTAAATGCTGTAAAGAGTTTTTATGAGGATAGTGAGGCTCAGGTTAGGGTGTGTAGAAGAGAGGGAGACTACTTCCCGGTAAAAGTAGGTCTTAGACAGGGATGTGTAATGTCACCATGGTTGTTTAATATATTTATAGATGGGGTTGTAAAGGAAGTAAATGCTAGCGTGTTTGGGAGAGGGGTGGGATTAAATTATGGGGAATCAAATTCAAAATGGGAATTGACACAGTTACTTTTTGCTGATGATACTGTGCTTATGGGAGATTCTAAAGAAAAATTGCAAAGGTTAGTGGATGAGTTTGGGAATGTGTGTAAAGGTAGAAAGTTGAAAGTGAACATAGAAAAGAGTAAGGTGATGAGGGTGTCAAATGATTTAGATAAAGAAAAATTGGATATCAAATTGGGGAGGAGGAGTATGGAAGAAGTGAATGTTTTCAGATACTTGGGAGTTGACGTGTCGGCGGATGGATTTATGAAGGATGAGGTTAATCATAGAATTGATGAGGGAAAAAAGGTGAGTGGTGCGTTGAGGTATATGTGGAGTCAAAAAACGTTATCTATGGAGGCAAAGAAGGGAATGTATGAAAGTATAGTAGTACCAACACTCTTATATGGGTGTGAAGCTTGGGTGGTAAATGCAGCAGCGAGGAGACGGTTGGAGGCAGCGGAGATGTCCTGTTTAAGGGCAATGTGTGGTGTAAATATTATGCAGAAAATTCGGAGTGTGGAAATTAGGAGAAGGTGTGGAGTTAATAAAAGTATTAGTCAGAGGGCAGAAGAGGGGTTGTTGAGGTGGTTTGGTCATTTAGAGAGAATGGATCACAGTAGAATGACATGGAAAGCATATAAATCTATAGGGGAAGGAAGGCGGGGTAGGGGTCGTCCTCGAAAGGGTTGGAGAGAGGGGGTAAAGGAGGTTTTGTGGGTAAGGGGCTTGGACTTCCAGCAAGCGTGCGTGAGCGTGTTAGATAGGAGTGAATGGAGACGAATGGTACTTGGGACCTGACGATCTGTTGGAGTGTGAGCAGGGTAATATTTAGTGAAGGGATTCAGGGAAACCGGTTATTTTCATATAGTCGGACTTGAGTCCTGGAAATGGGAAGTACAATGCCTGCACTTTAAAGGAGGGGTTTGGGATATTGGCAGTTTGGAGGGATATGTTGTGTATCTTATAAGAACATAAGAACATAAGAAAGGAGGAACACTGCAGGAGGCCTGCTGGCCCATACTAGGCAGGTCCTTTACAATTCATCCCACTAACAAAACATTTGCCCAACCCAATTTTCAATGCCACCCAAGAAATAAGCTCTGATGTGAAAGTCCCACTCAAATCCAACCCCTCCCACTCATGTACTTATCCAACCTAGATTTGAAACTACCCAAAGTCCCAGCCTCAATAACCCAACTAGGTAGACTGTTCCACTCATCAACTACCCTATTTCCAAACCAATACTTTCCTATGTCCTTTCTAAATCTAAACTTATCTAATTTAAATCCATTACTGCGCGTTCTCTCTTGGAGAGACATCCTCAAGACCTTATTAATATCCCCTTTATTAATACCTATCTTCCACTTATACACTTCGATCAGGTCTCCCCTCATTCTTCGTCTAACAAGTGAATGTAACTTAAGAGTCTTCAATCTTTCTTCATAAGGAAGATTTCTGATGCTATGTATTAATTTAGTCATCCTACGCTGAATGTTTTCTAACGAATTTATGTCCATTTTGTAATACGGAGACCAGAACTGAGCTGCATAATCTAGGTGAGGCCTTACTAATGATGTATAAAGCTGCAGTATGACCTCTGGACTTCTGTTGCTTACACTTCTTGATATAAATCCCAGTAATCTATTTGCCTTATTACGTACGCTTAGGCATTGCTGTCTTGGTTTAAGGTTGCTGCTCACCATAACCCCCAAGTCCTTTTCGCAATCTGTATGGCTAAGTTCTACATCATTTAATTTATAAGTACTAGGGTTATGGGCACTCCCAAGCTTCAGAACCTTGCATTTATCTACATTGAACTGCATCTGCCACTTTTCTGACCAAGAATAGAGTTTGTTTAAATCCTCCTGAAGTTCCCTAACATCTACGTTTGAATCAATTATCCTACCTATCTTTGTGTCATCGGCGAATTTGCTCATATCACTAGTAATTCCCTCATCAAGATCATTGATATATATTATAAACAACAACGGGCCCAAGACTGATCCCTGTGGAACGCCACTTGTTACAGATCCCCACTCGGATTTAACCCCATTTATGGACACTCTCTGCTTCCTGTCAGTGAGCCATGACTCGATCCACGAGAGCACTTTTCCCCCAATGCCATGAGCTGCCACTTTCTTTAACAGTCTATGGTGCGGAACTCTATCAAAAGCCTTACTAAAATCTAAGTAAATAATATCAAATTCTTTATTGTGGTCAACAGCCTCAAAAGCTTTACTGAAGAAAGTTAATAAATTAGTTAGACAAGACCGGCCTCTTGTGAATCCATGCTGAGTATCATTAATCAAGCTATGCTTATCGAGATGGCTTCTTATAATCTCAGCTATAATTGACTCTAGCAACTTGCCTACAATTGAGGTCAGGCTTATTGGGCGGTAATTTGACGGTAACGACTTGTCCCCTGTTTTAAAAATAGGAGTTACATTAGCCATCTTCCACATATCAGACACTACACCTGTTTGAAGAGATAAATTAAAAATATTAGTTAATGGTTCACAGAGTTCCATTTTGCATTCCTTAAGAACCCTTGAAAAAACCTCATCAGGACCTGGCGACTTATTTTGCTTCAGTCTGTCTATCTGCCTCACAACCATCTCACTAGTGACTGTGATGTTACATAATTTATCTTCTTCTAGCCCACTGTAAAAATTAATTACTGGAATATTGTTAGTGTCTTCCTGTGTAAAAACTGAGAGAAAATAATTATTTAAAATCAAGCACATTTCATTCTCTTTGTCAGTAAGGTGGCCATAGTTATTTTTAAGGGGACCTATCTTATCTCTAACTTTTGTTCTATAGACCTGGAAAAAACTTTTTGGGTTAGTTTTAGAATCCCTAGCAACTTTAATTTCATATTCCCTTTTAGCTTTTCTTATCCCCTTTTTAATGTCCCTCTTAATGTCAATATACTGATTCATAAGATGACCCTCACCTCTTTTGATACGCCTATAAATTCCTTTCTTATGCCCTAGTAGATATTTGAGCCTATTATTCATCCATTTTGGGTCATTTCTATTTGATCTAATTTCTTTATATGGGATAAACGCTCTTTGAGCAGCATGTATAGTGTTCAGAAAACTGTCATATTGATAGCTCTCTTCGTTACCCCAGTCAACAGATGATAAGTGTTCTCTAAGCCCATCGTAATCTGCTAAGCGAAAATCTGGGACTGTTACTGAGTTATCGCTACTATCGTACTTCCATTCAATGCTAAATGTAATTGATTTGTGGTCGCTAGCACCCAGTTCCTCTGAAATTTCTAAATTATTAACAAGGGATTCATTGTTTGCCATAACTAAGTCAAGCAGGTTATTTCCCCTTGTAGGTTCTGTCACAAACTGCTTCAAAAAACAATCCTGAAATACTTCTAAGAAGTCGTATGATTCTAAATTCCCAGTCAAGAAATTCCAATCAACATGACTAAAGTTAAAGTCTCCTAGAATTACTACATTATCGTGCCTTGTGGCCTTAACAATTTCCTCCCATAGTAGTTTCCCTTGGTCCCTATCTAAGTTTGGGGGACGGTATATCACTCCTAAAATCAGTTTTTCATGCCCCTCTGAAAATTCTATCCAAACAGACTCTGTATGTGTTACTTCAGACTTAATACCCGTTTTTATGCAACAGTTCAAGCGATCTCGGACATACAATGCCACCCCACCCCCCCTCCCAATACTTCTATCTTCTTGGAACAATTTAAAACCCTGAATATGACATTCCGCAGGCATGTCCCGACTTTTTGAATTAAACCACGTCTCAGTTAAGGCAAATACATCAATGTTACCTACACTAGCAACTAATCTCAACTCGTCCATCTTATTCCTAGCACTACGGCAATTAGCATAATAAACATTGAAACACTCTCCTTTCTCTTTACCCTTCCTGCTCATTTCTATTTTTCTACTAAACCTATTACTGTCCTTATCACCCAAGGTCCCTGGCTTTTCAATATCTATCTCGTTCTTATTATTACTAGTTCCCCTAGAACTCGTAATATTACTACACTGGGACTTCACTGCTTTCCTGCCAAAACCCATACCACTAACTATTCCTAGTTTAAAGTCCTAACTGCTCCCTCCACTGCAGTTGCCAGTGCTCCCACCCCACACCTAGATAAGTGAACCCCATCCCTAGCAAACATGTCATTTCTGCCATAGAAGAGGTCCCAGTTGTCAATGAATGTTACTGCATTTTCCTTACAGTATTTGTCCAGCCAGCAATTGACACCAATTGCCCTGGACAACCATTCACTTCCAACTCCCCTCCTTGGCAAAATACCACATATGAGAGGGTTCCCACCCTTACTTCTAATTATTTCTATTGCTGACCTATACCTGCTAATCAGGTCCTCACTCCTACGTCTGCCAACATCGTTGCCTCCAGCACTGAGACAGATAATAGGATTGCTCCCATTACCTTTCATGATGTCATCCAAACGGCTAACAATATCCTCCATCCTAGCCCCAGGAAAGCAAACTCTCTGTCTCCTACTCCTGTCCTTCAAGCAGAACGCCCTATCCATATACCTAACTTGGCTATCCCCAACAACAACAATATTCTTACCTTCCTTAATGTCTTTCGTCGTCTCGTTCCCAGTAGTCGACTCACATTCGTCGGGTAGCACTGAGAATGTATTGGATGTTTCCACAACAGTTTCCACGGCAGTCTCTTTCTTCTTCATCGTTTCTACCTTTCCATTCGTCTTCTTGATCGTCAACTTCTTTCCCTGTTGTCCAGCCACTGACCAGTTTCCCTTCTTGACCTGAGGACTCAAAACAGGAGGACTACTACGAATCTTCTTGTTTTCCTCGGTCAGTCGCTGAATTTCCATATTCGCCAACCTCAATTCTTCCTTAAGCTGTTGGTAAAGTTGCTCGATGGAGGGCATCTTGCTTCAATTCTAGAGAGCGCGCAAACAGGTCTTCACAGAGCCAAGTACACGTCAACACTGCGCAAAAGCCAACTCAATCAGGAGCTACTGCGCAGCACGTCCGCACGGCCCAAACCTCCAATGAAAAGCAGGGGAGGGACGAGTATACTAAGCGAGAACTCGATGAGAGTTAGAGGTCCCTGACTTATCAGTGCTTCCCCTTTGTGCATAAGGAAAATTTACTAACAAACCTCTGGTTGTCTTCAAGAAATTTGACAAGCTCCTAAGATCATTTCCTGCTGCATATGGCCAGCAGAAACATCCTACTTGACCAGGTCTTGATCAACCAGGAAGCCTTGACTGGGACCTGTACTCGGGGCTCTGGACACTGATCCCCAGAAACATCTTTCAAGTATTGTTTCTGGCCGACATCTGTTTACCAGGAGGAGGTGGAGGGAATGGGGGGCAAATTTTCCAGCGAGCACCATACACATCTAACCTGTGAAACATAAACTTTCAATAAGAAGAATCTGGAGAGGGTCACTAGATATAGCTCCGCCAAATGGCATCGACAAAATGTAGAACCCAGCGTAAATTAAAGATGTCACACATAATATTAAGAATGAGAATTAAGTACACCATACGTTCCCGAGTCTCCGAAGAAGATAACTTCTGAAAGGAACACTAAACGAGAAAATGTGACTCTCACAGTAACATAAAACGGAGAAAAACGCTGTCTCCACAACGTTGCTAGTCGGGTTTGTATAGCCAGATTGTGAGTATAAAGTATTACTATGAGAATTTGAAATTGTGTCCTGGTCTGACTCATGTTAAAATTCTCTTAACGTGGTTCCTATGTCATCTGTGCCGAAGTAAAACAGTTTGTAAGTGGTAAATGTAGGAACGGCGTGCAGCCTGTTGGTTGTGTTATCAAAAACATTTCCAGAATACATGCCCCAGTTTTTGCAGTAACTGTATTAGAACCTCTGAAGATTCTGTGTTTGATTTCTTACTTGTGTTTGTTGGCATACCTGGTTAAATGGGCAATGGGTATCTTAGTACCTTGTATTGGCTCAGGTACTCATTGGATTTGGACATTAT
Source organism: Cherax quadricarinatus (assembly GCF_038502225.1). Classification (NCBI taxonomy): domain Eukaryota; kingdom Metazoa; phylum Arthropoda; class Malacostraca; order Decapoda; family Parastacidae; genus Cherax; species Cherax quadricarinatus. Next base: position 2,756,195 of record NC_091345.1, on the reverse strand, counting down.
TATTCAGCTGCGACGAGCTTGTGGCTGACGTTTTGACATGAACAACTCATTGTGGTTATTTTTTTTTTATTTTTTTTAACACATCGGCCGTTTCCCACCAAGGCAGGGTGGCCCGAAAAAGAAAAACTTCCATCATCATTCACTCCATCACTGTCTTGCCAAAGACGCGCCTACACTACACTTATAAAACTGCAACATTAACACCCCTCCTTCAGAGTGCGGACACTGTACTTCCCATCTCCAGGACTCAAGTCCGGCCTGCCGGTTTCCCTGAATCACTTCATAAATGTTACCTTGTTTACACTCCAACAGCACGTCAAGTCCTAAAAGCCATTTGTCTCCATTTGCTCCTAACATAATCTCCCTCTCGCGTATATACTCTAACCTGAACCTCACTATCCTCGTAAAGACTTTACTGCTTTCAATAACCAACCTCTTATTCCATACATTTGCAATATCTGCCCCCCTATCCACCCTATAATACGCCTTTTCTAAATCCATAGATGCCACAAAAACCTCTTTACGCTTATCTATGTTTCACTGCAAACACTTGGTCAACACCCTCCCCTACCCTTCCTAAAGCCTCCTTGTTCATCTGCTCTCCACCTTATTTTTAAATTTTTCAACAATAACTCTACCATACACTTTACCAGGTATACTCACAGACTTATTTCCCTATAATTTTTACACTCTCTTTTGTCACTTTCCCTTTATACAAAGGAACTATGCATGCTCTCTGCCAATCCCTAGGTATCGTACCCTCTTCCATATATTTATTAATTAAAAATACTAACCACTCCAAAACTATATCCCCACCTGCTTTTAACATTTCTATCTTCATCCCATCAATCCCAGCTGCTTTGCCCCCTTTCATTCTACTAACTGCCTCATGAACTTCCCCCACACTCATAACTGGTTCTTCCTCACTCCTATAAGATGTTATTCTTCCTTGCCCTTTACACGAAATCACAGCTTCCCTATCTACATCAACATTTAACAATTCCTCAAAATATTTCCTCCATCTTCCCGATACCTCTAATTATCCGTTTAATAACTCCTTTCCTATTTTTAACTAACAAATCCATTCTTTCCCTAGGATTTCTCAACTTATTAATCTCACTCCAAAACCTTTTCTTATTCTCAACAAAATTTGTTGACATCTCTCTCACTCTCTCATCTGCTCTCTTTGTTACATTGCTTCACCACTCTTTTAATCTCTCTTTTTCTCTCCATATACTCGTCCCTCCTTGCATCACATCTACTTTGTAAAAACCTCTCATAAGCTAACTTTTTCTTTCTTAAATCATCATTCCACCAATCGCTCTTCTTCCCTCCCGTACCCACTTTCCTGTAAACACAAACTTCTGCTGAACACTCTAACATTATATTCTTAAACTTAACCCATACATCTTCTACCCCTTTGCCTATACTTAAACTAGCCATCTGTCCTCCAACAGTTGTTTATATCTTTCCGTAACTACCTCCTCCTTTAGTTTATAAACCTTCACCTCTCTCTTACTTGCTACTTCCATTTTCCTTGTATTACATTTACTTTCTACTCTCACTGTAGCTATAACTAAAAAGTGATCTGATATATCTGTGGCTCCTCTATAAATATTTATATCCTGAACCTCTATGAGCCTCAAATTTATCATCTAATTCACTAATCTTCTCAACTGACGAAGATCTTTAGTCGCATTGGTGGCGGAGTCCTCATATCAGGACTAATATCACCAATATATTATAGTCAAAGTTCACTTCAGCTGGCACCAATTGGCACCATGAATACCGCCGACTACAACCTATGTATTCATGAGAAAACATCGTTGATGTCCTCTCCTGGCCCTTTCCATGCAACCAGAAACTCAATCGAACAGTCCAGTACTCTTTTGGGCAACTTAAGGCAGTTGTCTGGTTCTTAAATCTATCAAAATCTCTTCCCAAGTGTCACAAGTGTCAAATCACTGAGGATGCTAAAACTCAACTCTTATCTGTGGTTATTTGTGACATTTCCGGGGTATTAGTCTCCGCATTACTATAGTGTAAGTAGGCTCCTCAGCCAAAGACATCCATTATTTAATAAGTTTGTTTTCGCCTTTATATCAATCTTGCTAACGTGTGTGTGGTAGGCTGGGTGGGTGAAATGTATTTTGCGTGAGATGTTCACTGTATTTACAACATCCATTCATTTTTTATTTTTAAATTCAATGTTTAAAGCAAATAATAGAAATACATTTAGAATTAATATTAATGATCTGAAGATTCCACATACGTTTTTGCTTGATGGTAAGTAAGGATATACTTGTATAATTTCCAATGGCGTGTGAGATCTTTCTCAAAAGGTAACAAGTAGTTTCGGTAGATTTTGAGACGCTAGTGTGTTACTTAAGTTAGTAAGTGTTGGTTGTCTGTATCCTGGAATATCTGAATAAGCAAACTTGGAAAACTTTACTCCTGAATACTTCGTCTTCTAGGCAGCATAAACGAAAAGTATTTTAACTCAAGACTGCAGTAAATTAGAAGATGGTAATAAGTTAGAAGCTTACGGAAGAAATTCAACTCAGAGTATGATTTTTTCCTACCATGCATTAGTTTATAAAGTTTTGAAAAACTAATATATTTTTACAATGAATTTACTCTTTATCTTTATTTTTTTATTTCTTAAGTAAATATTTTGTGTTTGTGTTTATTTATAAATGCTTTTCAGGTCCTTCCATCACATGCGTACTTAATAATTTACAACATTCTCCTTTTGGTTTCTATTCATTTGATCATCATTCCTCCCACCACCACCAGTTATTCCTCTCTCAAACCTCAACTCTCCCCACTGCTATTTTTTTCAGCTGCAAATAATCGTTGATTGGCACATAATGCTCGTTGCCCCCTTCACTAATAGAAGCATGGAGGCACAATCAGCAGGTCATTTGAATGGACTATCTGACTTTTATGGAGAGATTTGTGACTCCTACTGAATATCAGTTGTGTACTGCTCATCAGTGGAATCATAAGCATTGACAAAGGTTTGTTCCGAGCACTCGGTTCGGCGTCCATAATGGACTTAAAAAATCCACTTGCCAGCCTTCGTAATTATTGCGATGACTATATATCTAAGTGGCCCTTAAAACATTACCTAGGTCAAGTATACATACACTCAGTGTTCACGTTTTTATGTACAATTGTACAGCTGCTCATTAATGCAAATATATATTCATTCGGTTATGAGGCAGCACCTCAATGCCTAAAAACATTAAGACATGGTCAAGAGATTCAGTTGTTAGTCAGACCGAACATCAGAATGAGGATGAAATGTGATCTTGGTGACTCTGATCCTAATGCCAGACGGGATGGCCGATGAATCTCAGAAAATGCTGATCTCTTCGAGTTTTCACAGTCCCCAGAGTTTAGAGAGAATAATGTGGAAAACGTAAAATATGCAGTGAGAGGGGGAGAGAAGGCTTTGTTAATCAGAGAGGTCAGAGGAGAATGGCCAGTCTCAGCAACTCCAGTAGCCACACATTACAACAGTGGTGTGCATAAGAGCATCTCAGAATGCGCATTATGTCAAGCACAATATTCCATTTGTGACTTCAAATTCAACATTTCAGTAAGCAGACAGCCGAGCATAATCAACTGACATACCACACTGAGGATCATATTGACTTTGGTCCACTTGTCGCCTTAGACAGGGCGGTGATCTTCACTTCGTCAGGAAAGAGGAACACCAAGTAGGTAGTTCTTCGGAAGATCAAAGACGTGTAGGCAGGATCATGACCCAACACTTATCAATGTTTTCCAGTAACCAGAGGGGAAAAAAAAACACCTTAACCTGAGTCCCATCAAAAAATTGTTCGAAACAAAAGCAAAGCGCTATAGCGAAACCTGCATCATCAGCTCCACGCTTTTACAGGAGGTAAAAATAATTTGCATTCAACAAATTGACTTGACTTTTAAAAACGTTCAGATTCTCTTCCTAACCGTTTCAAACAGGCGATTAAATCACAAGGAAACATGACCTAATATTTAGAAGTGAATTAATTTTTGTGTTTCTTTCCCTTTTTACTAGGTTGCTAGAAATTTCTTTGCATTTTGGCAATGACCCAATATCATTTGTGAAGACCAACAACGTATGCAGCAGCGTCTCTCTCTCTCTCTTATATATATACATTATATATATGTATATATATATATATATATATATATATATATATATATATATATATATATATATATATATATATATATATATATATATATATATATATATATATATATATATATTATACGCTCAGTGGCCACTTTATTAGGCAAACTCTTTTCGTACTGGACACGGCCCATTTTACACCGAGAACAGCGTGAAATCTTTGTGGCATAATAACAACAACAACAAGAATAATAATAATAATAATAATAATAAAAATAATAATAATAATAATAATAATAATAATAATAATAATAATAATAATAATAATAATAATAATAATAATAATAATTATTATTATTATTATTATTATTATTATTATTATTATTATTATTATTATTATTATTATTATTATTATTATTATTATTATTATTATTATTATTATTTCTATAAGTACATGTACAAAGTATACAAACCATACCTGACATCAATGACATGCTACTATCTAGAAAGCCATTTCTTATGCAGAGCATTTCGGACAAATTAGGTCAATTTTGTCCCAGGATGAGACCCACACAAGTCGACTAACACCCAGGTACCTATTTTACTGATAGGTGAATGAACAGTAGGTGTTTTATGGAAACAGGTTCTAATGTTTCCACCCGTACCGGTGATCGACCCCAGACCTTAGGTCCATGGGATATGAGAGCATCACACAGTTGCTGCGGATTTTTCGGTTGTACATTTATGCTGCAGCTCTTCCATTCCACCATATCCCAAAAGTTTACACCAAATTCTGACGATACTATTTGCGTTTCGTACCGGGATACGCGATTCGTCAAATTAAACGGCGCTATACCAATCTTCAACTGTCCAGTTGTTGTGATCCTGTGTCTACTGTATCCCGCTTCCTATTCATAGCTGACAGGAGTGGAACCTGGTAGGGTCTTCTGCTTCTGTAGCCCATGCACTTCAAAGTATGACGTGTTGTTCGTTCAGAGATGCTCTTTTGCACACCACTATTGTAATGCATGGTTATTTGAGTTCTGTCATCTTCCTATCAGCTTGAACTAATCTAGCCACTCTCTTCTGACCTCTCTTATTAACAAGGCATTTTCTCTCCCAGAACTGCCGCTCACTGGATGTTTTGTGTTTTTCACGCCATTCTCTGTAAACTCTAGAAACTGTTGTGTGTGGAAATCCCAGGGAATCATCAGTTTTTGAGATATTCAAACCACGCCGTGTGGTACCAACAGTCATTCCACGATCAAATCAGATCATCTCTTTGTACTATCCTTTTTGTGCTCATCTGTTTGTGGTTGCAGGGGTCAAGTCTTAGCTCCTGGCCCCGCCACTTTGCTAATCGCTACTAGGTCCACTTTCTCCCTGCTCCAAAATCATTATCGTACCTTTTCTTAAAGTAATGAAGAGCTACTGCTTCCATTGCTTCGCTCTCCAGATTGTTCTACTTATTGACAATCCTAAAACTGAAGAAATACTTCCTTAAGTCCCAGTGACTCATCTAAATTTTTAATTTAAAGTTGTGTTCCCTTGTTAATATGTCCAATCTCTGTTATCGTGTGTTCCCTATCCCTCCTGTCTTCCAGTGTCGTTTGGTTGAGTTACCTTAACCTCTCCTCATAAGATACACCGCTTAGCTCTGGGACTAATCCTGTTGCAAAATTTTCACTTTCTCAAATTTTTTCGTCATATTTGACCAGGTGTGGGTTCCATACGGGCACTGCATACTCCAATATGGGCCTGACGTACAAAGTGTACAGTGTCGTGAATGACTCCTTACTTAGAGGTCGAAACGATATTCATAGGTTTGCCAGGCGGCCATATGTTGCAGCTATTATTTGGTTGAAGTGTGCCTCAGGAGATGTGTTCGTATGATGCTCACCCCATGATCCTTTTCCTTGAGTGAGTTTTCCAGCTTTTGACACTCTAGGCATTACTCCATCTGCGGTTTTGCAGATGGTTTTGCACTTGGTGTGGCTAAACTCTAGGATCCATTTGTCGGACCAGGCTTGCTGCCTGTCCAGAACTTCTTGTGGGCTTACCTGACCTTCATCTGCTTGTATTCTCCTCATTATTTTCACATCATAGGCGAACGGGGACACCTCTGTATCTATCCCATCTGTCATGTGATTCGCGTATTCAAGAAACAGCACTTGACCTAGGACTGATCTTTGTGAAACCTCACTCGACACATGTACCCACGTAATAATAAACGTTGTTTCCTTCCTGTCAGGTATTCCTTGATCCACTGCGGTACTTTCGTATATATACATATACGTACATATATATATATATATATATATATATATATATATATATATATATATATATATATATATATATATATATATATATATATATATATATATATATATATATATATATATATATAATAAACTTATTATTATTATTATTATTATTATTATGAAAATCCTAAATTTTTTAATAATTTCGTGAATTATACATAAATATTATAGATACGATTATCTCTTCCAGTTGTTACTATATAAAGCATAATAAGCATAATATGTAAAGCATTAATGTATCTATACGTACATATATATTATGGTGCAGACAACACTTCTTGAAGAGGAACACACAGTTTATTTACTTCAGTCACACTGACATATTAGCTTCCCATTTTACTAAAGAATAATGGTTTAGAAAGACACGTAAGCAGACACTATGACATATTTATTAGAAAACGTTTCGGTCCTGGGACCTTGATCACTTCTAACATACAGAGGTAGAAAGGCATTATATATATAGGCGGAGAGTGAGGTGTGACGCACGTGACCTGAGGAATGTCATAAGAACATAAGAATGGAGGAACACTGTAGAAGGCCTACTGGCCCATGCGAGGCAGGTCCTTATCAAAACAACCTCTGCCTATGATGAGGACGGGTAGACGATGAAATCATGTGACTCCTGTGTTGTTGGGTTGGTGGTGCTTAAGTATCATGTATGCCAATGTTTTTGAAATTTTGTAGTTTCCAGTGTTGCGTTCTATAGTGTCAGTGACGGCGATTAGTGAGGCTTCTAGGCACCGTCGGCGTCTGAGGTCTGGTTCGGTGAGAACGAGTTGTGCCTCATTCCAGTTCATCAAATGTCCCGTGGAGTCTCTGTGGAGGACATAGGCGTACCTTACATCGTCTCTGTTAGAGGCATTTCGATGCA